>NC_142048.1:63154517-63162037 GCF_982192425.1 Myodes glareolus
GTTAGGGTTAGGGTTAGGGTTAGGGTTAGGGTTAGGGTTAGGGTTAGGGTTAGGGTTAGGGTTAGGGTTAGGGTTAGGGTTAGGGTTAGGGTTAGGGTTAGGGTTAGGGTTAGGGTTAGGGTTAGGGTTAGGGTTAGGGTTAGGGTTAGGGTTAGGGTTAGGGTTAGGGTTAGGGTTAGGGTTAGGGTTAGGGTTAGGGTTAGGGTTAGGGTTAGGGTTAGGGTTAGGGTTAGGGTTAGGGTTAGGGTTAGGGTTAGGGTTAGGGTTAGGGTTAGGGTTAGGGTTAGGGTTAGGGTTAGGGTTAGGGTTAGGGTTAGGGTTAGGGTTAGGGTTAGGGTTAGGGTTAGGGTTAGGGTTAGGGTTAGGGTTAGGGTTAGGGTTAGGGTTAGGGTTAGGGTTAGGGTTAGGGTTAGGGTTAGGGTTAGGGTTAGGGTTAGGGTTAGGGTTAGGGTTAGGGTTAGGGTTAGGGTTAGGGTTAGGGTTAGGGTTAGGGTTAGGGTTAGGGTTAGGGTTAGGGTTAGGGTTAGGGTTAGGGTTAGGGTTAGGGTTAGGGTTAGGGTTAGGGTTAGGGTTAGGGTTAGGGTTAGGGTTAGGGTTAGGGTTAGGGTTAGGGTTAGGGTTAGGGTTAGGGTTAGGGTTAGGGTTAGGGTTAGGGTTAGGGTTAGGGTTAGGGTTAGGGTTAGGGTTAGGGTTAGGGTTAGGGTTAGGGTTAGGGTTAGGGTTAGGGTTAGGGTTAGGGTTAGGGTTAGGGTTAGGGTTAGGGTTAGGGTTAGGGTTAGGGTTAGGGTTAGGGTTAGGGTTAGGGTTAGGGTTAGGGTTAGGGTTAGGGTTAGGGTTAGGGTTAGGGTTAGGGTTAGGGTTAGGGTTAGGGTTAGGGTTAGGGTTAGGGTTAGGGTTAGGGTTAGGGTTAGGGTTAGGGTTAGGGTTAGGGTTAGGGTTAGGGTTAGGGTTAGGGTTAGGGTTAGGGTTAGGGTTAGGGTTAGGGTTAGGGTTAGGGTTAGGGTTAGGGTTAGGGTTAGGGTTAGGGTTAGGGTTAGGGTTAGGGTTAGGGTTAGGGTTAGGGTTAGGGTTAGGGTTAGGGTTAGGGTTAGGGTTAGGGTTAGGGTTAGGGTTAGGGTTAGGGTTAGGGTTAGGGTTAGGGTTAGGGTTAGGGTTAGGGTTAGGGTTAGGGTTAGGGTTAGGGTTAGGGTTAGGGTTAGGGTTAGGGTTAGGGTTAGGGTTAGGGTTAGGGTTAGGGTTAGGGTTAGGGTTAGGGTTAGGGTTAGGGTTAGGGTTAGGGTTAGGGTTAGGGTTAGGGTTAGGGTTAGGGTTAGGGTTAGGGTTAGGGTTAGGGTTAGGGTTAGGGTTAGGGTTAGGGTTAGGGTTAGGGTTAGGGTTAGGGTTAGGGTTAGGGTTAGGGTTAGGGTTAGGGTTAGGGTTAGGGTTAGGGTTAGGGTTAGGGTTAGGGTTAGGGTTAGGGTTAGGGTTAGGGTTAGGGTTAGGGTTAGGGTTAGGGTTAGGGTTAGGGTTAGGGTTAGGGTTAGGGTTAGGGTTAGGGTTAGGGTTAGGGTTAGGGTTAGGGTTAGGGTTAGGGTTAGGGTTAGGGTTAGGGTTAGGGTTAGGGTTAGGGTTAGGGTTAGGGTTAGGGTTAGGGTTAGGGTTAGGGTTAGGGTTAGGGTTAGGGTTAGGGTTAGGGTTAGGGTTAGGGTTAGGGTTAGGGTTAGGGTTAGGGTTAGGGTTAGGGTTAGGGTTAGGGTTAGGGTTAGGGTTAGGGTTAGGGTTAGGGTTAGGGTTAGGGTTAGGGTTAGGGTTAGGGTTAGGGTTAGGGTTAGGGTTAGGGTTAGGGTTAGGGTTAGGGTTAGGGTTAGGGTTAGGGTTAGGGTTAGGGTTAGGGTTAGGGTTAGGGTTAGGGTTAGGGTTAGGGTTAGGGTTAGGGTTAGGGTTAGGGTTAGGGTTAGGGTTAGGGTTAGGGTTAGGGTTAGGGTTAGGGTTAGGGTTAGGGTTAGGGTTAGGGTTAGGGTTAGGGTTAGGGTTAGGGTTAGGGTTAGGGTTAGGGTTAGGGTTAGGGTTAGGGTTAGGGTTAGGGTTAGGGTTAGGGTTAGGGTTAGGGTTAGGGTTAGGGTTAGGGTTAGGGTTAGGGTTAGGGTTAGGGTTAGGGTTAGGGTTAGGGTTAGGGTTAGGGTTAGGGTTAGGGTTAGGGTTAGGGTTAGGGTTAGGGTTAGGGTTAGGGTTAGGGTTAGGGTTAGGGTTAGGGTTAGGGTTAGGGTTAGGGTTAGGGTTAGGGTTAGGGTTAGGGTTAGGGTTAGGGTTAGGGTTAGGGTTAGGGTTAGGGTTAGGGTTAGGGTTAGGGTTAGGGTTAGGGTTAGGGTTAGGGTTAGGGTTAGGGTTAGGGTTAGGGTTAGGGTTAGGGTTAGGGTTAGGGTTAGGGTTAGGGTTAGGGTTAGGGTTAGGGTTAGGGTTAGGGTTAGGGTTAGGGTTAGGGTTAGGGTTAGGGTTAGGGTTAGGGTTAGGGTTAGGGTTAGGGTTAGGGTTAGGGTTAGGGTTAGGGTTAGGGTTAGGGTTAGGGTTAGGGTTAGGGTTAGGGTTAGGGTTAGGGTTAGGGTTAGGGTTAGGGTTAGGGTTAGGGTTAGGGTTAGGGTTAGGGTTAGGGTTAGGGTTAGGGTTAGGGTTAGGGTTAGGGTTAGGGTTAGGGTTAGGGTTAGGGTTAGGGTTAGGGTTAGGGTTAGGGTTAGGGTTAGGGTTAGGGTTAGGGTTAGGGTTAGGGTTAGGGTTAGGGTTAGGGTTAGGGTTAGGGTTAGGGTTAGGGTTAGGGTTAGGGTTAGGGTTAGGGTTAGGGTTAGGGTTAGGGTTAGGGTTAGGGTTAGGGTTAGGGTTAGGGTTAGGGTTAGGGTTAGGGTTAGGGTTAGGGTTAGGGTTAGGGTTAGGGTTAGGGTTAGGGTTAGGGTTAGGGTTAGGGTTAGGGTTAGGGTTAGGGTTAGGGTTAGGGTTAGGGTTAGGGTTAGGGTTAGGGTTAGGGTTAGGGTTAGGGTTAGGGTTAGGGTTAGGGTTAGGGTTAGGGTTAGGGTTAGGGTTAGGGTTAGGGTTAGGGTTAGGGTTAGGGTTAGGGTTAGGGTTAGGGTTAGGGTTAGGGTTAGGGTTAGGGTTAGGGTTAGGGTTAGGGTTAGGGTTAGGGTTAGGGTTAGGGTTAGGGTTAGGGTTAGGGTTAGGGTTAGGGTTAGGGTTAGGGTTAGGGTTAGGGTTAGGGTTAGGGTTAGGGTTAGGGTTAGGGTTAGGGTTAGGGTTAGGGTTAGGGTTAGGGTTAGGGTTAGGGTTAGGGTTAGGGTTAGGGTTAGGGTTAGGGTTAGGGTTAGGGTTAGGGTTAGGGTTAGGGTTAGGGTTAGGGTTAGGGTTAGGGTTAGGGTTAGGGTTAGGGTTAGGGTTAGGGTTAGGGTTAGGGTTAGGGTTAGGGTTAGGGTTAGGGTTAGGGTTAGGGTTAGGGTTAGGGTTAGGGTTAGGGTTAGGGTTAGGGTTAGGGTTAGGGTTAGGGTTAGGGTTAGGGTTAGGGTTAGGGTTAGGGTTAGGGTTAGGGTTAGGGTTAGGGTTAGGGTTAGGGTTAGGGTTAGGGTTAGGGTTAGGGTTAGGGTTAGGGTTAGGGTTAGGGTTAGGGTTAGGGTTAGGGTTAGGGTTAGGGTTAGGGTTAGGGTTAGGGTTAGGGTTAGGGTTAGGGTTAGGGTTAGGGTTAGGGTTAGGGTTAGGGTTAGGGTTAGGGTTAGGGTTAGGGTTAGGGTTAGGGTTAGGGTTAGGGTTAGGGTTAGGGTTAGGGTTAGGGTTAGGGTTAGGGTTAGGGTTAGGGTTAGGGTTAGGGTTAGGGTTAGGGTTAGGGTTAGGGTTAGGGTTAGGGTTAGGGTTAGGGTTAGGGTTAGGGTTAGGGTTAGGGTTAGGGTTAGGGTTAGGGTTAGGGTTAGGGTTAGGGTTAGGGTTAGGGTTAGGGTTAGGGTTAGGGTTAGGGTTAGGGTTAGGGTTAGGGTTAGGGTTAGGGTTAGGGTTAGGGTTAGGGTTAGGGTTAGGGTTAGGGTTAGGGTTAGGGTTAGGGTTAGGGTTAGGGTTAGGGTTAGGGTTAGGGTTAGGGTTAGGGTTAGGGTTAGGGTTAGGGTTAGGGTTAGGGTTAGGGTTAGGGTTAGGGTTAGGGTTAGGGTTAGGGTTAGGGTTAGGGTTAGGGTTAGGGTTAGGGTTAGGGTTAGGGTTAGGGTTAGGGTTAGGGTTAGGGTTAGGGTTAGGGTTAGGGTTAGGGTTAGGGTTAGGGTTAGGGTTAGGGTTAGGGTTAGGGTTAGGGTTAGGGTTAGGGTTAGGGTTAGGGTTAGGGTTAGGGTTAGGGTTAGGGTTAGGGTTAGGGTTAGGGTTAGGGTTAGGGTTAGGGTTAGGGTTAGGGTTAGGGTTAGGGTTAGGGTTAGGGTTAGGGTTAGGGTTAGGGTTAGGGTTAGGGTTAGGGTTAGGGTTAGGGTTAGGGTTAGGGTTAGGGTTAGGGTTAGGGTTAGGGTTAGGGTTAGGGTTAGGGTTAGGGTTAGGGTTAGGGTTAGGGTTAGGGTTAGGGTTAGGGTTAGGGTTAGGGTTAGGGTTAGGGTTAGGGTTAGGGTTAGGGTTAGGGTTAGGGTTAGGGTTAGGGTTAGGGTTAGGGTTAGGGTTAGGGTTAGGGTTAGGGTTAGGGTTAGGGTTAGGGTTAGGGTTAGGGTTAGGGTTAGGGTTAGGGTTAGGGTTAGGGTTAGGGTTAGGGTTAGGGTTAGGGTTAGGGTTAGGGTTAGGGTTAGGGTTAGGGTTAGGGTTAGGGTTAGGGTTAGGGTTAGGGTTAGGGTTAGGGTTAGGGTTAGGGTTAGGGTTAGGGTTAGGGTTAGGGTTAGGGTTAGGGTTAGGGTTAGGGTTAGGGTTAGGGTTAGGGTTAGGGTTAGGGTTAGGGTTAGGGATAGGGTTAGGGTTAGGGTTAGGGTTAGGGTTAGGGTTAGGGTTAGGGTTAGGGTTAGGGTTAGGGTTAGGGTTAGGGTTAGGGTTAGGGTTAGGGTTAGGGTTAGGGTTAGGGTTAGGGTTAGGGTTAGGGTTAGGGTTAGGGTTAGGGTTAGGGTTAGGGTTAGGGTTAGGGTTAGGGTTAGGGTTAGGGTTAGGGTTAGGGTTAGGGTTAGGGTTAGGGTTAGGGTTAGGGTTAGGGTTAGGGTTAGGGTTAGGGTTAGGGTTAGGGTTAGGGTTAGGGTTAGGGTTAGGGTTAGGGTTAGGGTTAGGGTTAGGGTTAGGGTTAGGGTTAGGGTTAGGGTTAGGGTTAGGGTTAGGGTTAGGGTTAGGGTTAGGGTTAGGGTTAGGGTTAGGGTTAGGGTTAGGGTTAGGGTTAGGGTTAGGGTTAGGGTTAGGGTTAGGGTTAGGGTTAGGGTTAGGGTTAGGGTTAGGGTTAGGGTTAGGGTTAGGGTTAGGGTTAGGGTTAGGGTTAGGGTTAGGGTTAGGGTTAGGGTTAGGGTTAGGGTTAGGGTTAGGGTTAGGGTTAGGGTTAGGGTTAGGGTTAGGGTTAGGGTTAGGGTTAGGGTTAGGGTTAGGGTTAGGGTTAGGGTTAGGGTTAGGGTTAGGGTTAGGGTTAGGGTTAGGGTTAGGGTTAGGGTTAGGGTTAGGGTTAGGGTTAGGGTTAGGGTTAGGGTTAGGGTTAGGGTTAGGGTTAGGGTTAGGGTTAGGGTTAGGGTTAGGGTTAGGGTTAGGGTTAGGGTTAGGGTTAGGGTTAGGGTTAGGGTTAGGGTTAGGGTTAGGGTTAGGGTTAGGGTTAGGGTTAGGGTTAGGGTTAGGGTTAGGGTTAGGGTTAGGGTTAGGGTTAGGGTTAGGGTTAGGGTTAGGGTTAGGGTTAGGGTTAGGGTTAGGGTTAGGGTTAGGGTTAGGGTTAGGGTTAGGGTTAGGGTTAGGGTTAGGGTTAGGGTTAGGGTTAGGGTTAGGGTTAGGGTTAGGGTTAGGGTTAGGGTTAGGGTTAGGGTTAGGGTTAGGGTTAGGGTTAGGGTTAGGGTTAGGGTTAGGGTTAGGGTTAGGGTTAGGGTTAGGGTTAGGGTTAGGGTTAGGGTTAGGGTTAGGGTTAGGGTTAGGGTTAGGGTTAGGGTTAGGGTTAGGGTTAGGGTTAGGGTTAGGGTTAGGGTTAGGGTTAGGGTTAGGGTTAGGGTTAGGGTTAGGGTTAGGGTTAGGGTTAGGGTTAGGGTTAGGGTTAGGGTTAGGGTTAGGGTTAGGGTTAGGGTTAGGGTTAGGGTTAGGGTTAGGGTTAGGGTTAGGGTTAGGGTTAGGGTTAGGGTTAGGGTTAGGGTTAGGGTTAGGGTTAGGGTTAGGGTTAGGGTTAGGGTTAGGGTTAGGGTTAGGGTTAGGGTTAGGGTTAGGGTTAGGGTTAGGGTTAGGGTTAGGGTTAGGGTTAGGGTTAGGGTTAGGGTTAGGGTTAGGGTTAGGGTTAGGGTTAGGGTTAGGGTTAGGGTTAGGGTTAGGGTTAGGGTTAGGGTTAGGGTTAGGGTTAGGGTTAGGGTTAGGGTTAGGGTTAGGGTTAGGGTTAGGGTTAGGGTTAGGGTTAGGGTTAGGGTTAGGGTTAGGGTTAGGGTTAGGGTTAGGGTTAGGGTTAGGGTTAGGGTTAGGGTTAGGGTTAGGGTTAGGGTTAGGGTTAGGGTTAGGGTTAGGGTTAGGGTTAGGGTTAGGGTTAGGGTTAGGGTTAGGGTTAGGGTTAGGGTTAGGGTTAGGGTTAGGGTTAGGGTTAGGGTTAGGGTTAGGGTTAGGGTTAGGGTTAGGGTTAGGGTTAGGGTTAGGGTTAGGGTTAGGGTTAGGGTTAGGGTTAGGGTTAGGGTTAGGGTTAGGGTTAGGGTTAGGGTTAGGGTTAGGGTTAGGGTTAGGGTTAGGGTTAGGGTTAGGGTTAGGGTTAGGGTTAGGGTTAGGGTTAGGGTTAGGGTTAGGGTTAGGGTTAGGGTTAGGGTTAGGGTTAGGGTTAGGGTTAGGGTTAGGGTTAGGGTTAGGGTTAGGGTTAGGGTTAGGGTTAGGGTTAGGGTTAGGGTTAGGGTTAGGGTTAGGGTTAGGGTTAGGGTTAGGGTTAGGGTTAGGGTTAGGGTTAGGGTTAGGGTTAGGGTTAGGGTTAGGGTTAGGGTTAGGGTTAGGGTTAGGGTTAGGGTTAGGGTTAGGGTTAGGGTTAGGGTTAGGGTTAGGGTTAGGGTTAGGGTTAGGGTTAGGGTTAGGGTTAGGGTTAGGGTTAGGGTTAGGGTTAGGGTTAGGGTTAGGGTTAGGGTTAGGGTTAGGGTTAGGGTTAGGGTTAGGGTTAGGGTTAGGGTTAGGGTTAGGGTTAGGGTTAGGGTTAGGGTTAGGGTTAGGGTTAGGGTTAGGGTTAGGGTTAGGGTTAGGGTTAGGGTTAGGGTTAGGGTTAGGGTTAGGGTTAGGGTTAGGGTTAGGGTTAGGGTTAGGGTTAGGGTTAGGGTTAGGGTTAGGGTTAGGGTTAGGGTTAGGGTTAGGGTTAGGGTTAGGGTTAGGGTTAGGGTTAGGGTTAGGGTTAGGGTTAGGGTTAGGGTTAGGGTTAGGGTTAGGGT